>NW_027478452.1:854666-857166 GCF_051014685.1 Ptiloglossa arizonensis | reverse complement strand
CTACATTTCCCTGCGGCAATACCGCGGGGATTCAGTGCTGGGCTCATTCCTGTTCGCTCGCCGCTACTAAGGAAATCCTTGTTAGTTTCTTTTCCTCCGCTTAGTAATATGCTTAAATTCAGCGGGTAATCTCGCCTACTCTGAGGTCGTCAAACAAACGTGTTTTTCTTTAACAGCGAAAGGCAACGACGCCGAATCAAAGAGAGCAAGGCGCCACAATCTTTTCGTCCCAACTCGACGTGTTCTGCAGTTGCATACGCGATGATGATCCTCTCTCTTCAATCGTTGTTCGCTCGCGTACCAGGGTAGGCGGGGATATACGCCGACGTGGACGGGTGTAAAAGAAGAACGAGCGAGGAGTGGGGAAACGACGTCGGGGCGCGAACGAGAGGTCTTATTCCTTCCCTCAGTAACGCGCTCGACGAGCATTTTCTCCCTATCTCTCACGCAGATTCTTTTCTTTTCACCGCATTCCCACACGTACGGCGTCGCCCGACGCAAAATCCCATCGGTGACGCTTACATGGTTCTGTCGATTGAGAGAGTTCTTCGCGTTGAACCGAAGAAAAGGAAGCCTGCTGTTTTCTCGGTGACAAGGAGAGATTTTCAAGCACCTCGCCAAAGTGTCTCTCTAACTGAAATTCGATGCGAAACGCTCGCTAGACGTTTAACCGGTTGAAATTTTAACGTCCGTCCGTTGCTTTTCCAGTAAAACATACTAAAGGAATACTACTAACACGCGTCGACTTCGATTCTACTTATTCTTCCCCTCTCTCGCTCACTCTCGATCTGACTCCTATTCTCCAGAGCAGAACGAAGAGAAGGAGGAGGAGGATAAGAGAACCCGGTGTTAGCAAGTCCGGGATGAATTCGAAAAAGTTGTCGTGGACTGGACGACCGGTTATACGCGCGGTCTCACGATCGACAACAGAGACATGGGGTGACCAACCTCTCGCTTTCCCTTCAGCAGTTTCCCTTCATTGTGGCAAAGTTTGTCGTTGCGTTCGAGCCGCTCCAAAGAGGATTTTAAGTACAGCACCGAAGGTTCAGAAACGTTTGCACGCACGAGCATATCTCTTACCAAACGAACCACATCGACGGGTCAAAAATTCGATTCGACGAACGTGGCCGAAGTCTTCAACGTTCGAAGATAAAGACCTCCCTCGATAGTGGTCGCGGTAAATTTGATGTGACATCGCGGGCAACGACGACCCCCGCTGGCCGACAAATCCCTGGGGCTGTGCGAACGACGACTATTAACAAATGCCACATTTCACGTGGTGGGGTGATTCATTTTTGTCCTCTATTAGTCTCTCGATTCGTGTTCCTTTCTCGACGTAAAAATCATTTCAGGCAACGTTGGGAGCGCGGCAAAATTCGATTCGGGCGAAAGACGAATATATGCGCGCGCAAACTTCAAAGTAATCGTAGGGAGCGGTGTTCACGGGCGGTCGTATTAAGTCGACGCGCGACGCCGCAACACTCTCGCGAGTCCGAACGATTACATATGGAGACGCGCAGGCAAATCGTTATTTTCGCACGTCCGCGACAATCGCCAACGAACTGCCCATCTTTCGCTCGTACGTAAGCATCTCCGTACACACCCGACTCTGAAACGTTTCCATTCTCTCCGGAAACGACGGCGGGGATTGGATAGCAACGCAAGCAGTATTAGGTTATGTGAACGACCCTCAGCCAGGCGTGGTCCAGGAATTTTATCCGTGGACCGCAATGTGCGTTCGAAATGTCGATGTTCATGTGTCCTGCAGTTCACACGTTGACACGCAATTAGCTGCGTTCTTCATCGATCCACGAGCCAAGTGATCCACCGTTCAGGGTAATCGTTATGCAATTTTGCGTTTAAATTCTCTTTGGTTCTAGTTTTGAAAATCGATGCCCGCGCCTCCGACCAAACGTAGAAAGAAGGAGGCTTGGGCGTCGCCAAATTGACGACACAAAGTCCCGACTGACGGAACACGTCGAAAGTTCGCGCACATGAACGCGAATCATTCGACGGCCGGGTGCAAAGTACATTGAAAAACCATCATGAATCGTGGGATGTGGAACCGCGGGGATAATCCCGATCAAAGGAACCACAGTCCTCACCGATTGAGCTGACGAACGCACGTGGGAGCGTCCAGATTCGAAAAAGGACTCGCAGCCGGCTCGAATCGGTCTTTCGTCCCAACTTCAAACCGCATTCGACGCGGTGCATGGGTGTCCGACTCGCTATCCGAGCTTCACAGCCGGTCCTCCCGAAGTCTTCGGACGCACATCGACGCGATCGTCAGTGGTTACCCGGGGTCCTCGTGCAGAGGTTCCAATCAGCAGGACGTTTCGTTAGAAATCGACGAAAGTCAGGAGAAAGCGGGATGCGAGAGAAAACGCAAAGAACGTTGCGGAACAAAGTCCGACGGCGTCTCGTTCCTCCTCGGTTATACTCTCGGGCGCTTTTACTCGAGCCTGGCTTCGACGAGCGAGCACACGTGCAGTCAGCATCT